>NC_136377.1:15552500-15557500 GCF_037039965.1 Doryrhamphus excisus
AGGGTTAGGGTTAGGGTTAGGGTTAGGGTTAGGGTTAGGGTTAGGGTTAGGGTTAGGGTTAGGGTTAGGGTTAGGGTTAGGGTTAGGGTTAGGGTTAGGGTTAGGGTTAGGGTTAGGGTTAGGGTTAGGGTTAGGGTTAGGGTTAGGGTTAGGGTTAGGGTTAGGGTTAGGGTTAGGGTTAGGGTTAGGGTTAGGGTTAGGGTTAGGGTTAGGGTTAGGGTTAGGGTTAGGGTTAGGGTTAGGGTTAGGGTTAGGGTTAGGGTTAGGGTTAGGGTTAGGGTTAGGGTTAGGGTTAGGGTTAGGGTTAGGGTTAGGGTTAGGGTTAGGGTTAGGGTTAGGGTTAGGGTTAGGGTTAGGGTTAGGGTTAGGGTTAGGGTTAGGGTTAGGGTTAGGGTTAGGGTTAGGGTTAGGGTTAGGGTTAGGGTTAGGGTTAGGGTTAGGGTTAGGGTTAGGGTTAGGGTTAGGGTTAGGGTTAGGGTTAGGGTTAGGGTTAGGGTTAGGGTTAGGGTTAGGGTTAGGGTTAGGGTTAGGGTTAGGGTTAGGGTTAGGGTTAGGGTTAGGGTTAGGGTTAGGGTTAGGGTTAGGGTTAGGGTTAGGGTTAGGGTTAGGGTTAGGGTTAGGGTTAGGGTTAGGGTTAGGGTTAGGGTTAGGGTTAGGGTTAGGGTTAGGGTTAGGGTTAGGGTTAGGGTTAGGGTTAGGGTTAGGGTTAGGGTTAGGGTTAGGGTTAGGGTTAGGGTTAGGGTTAGGGTTAGGGTTAGGGTTAGGGTTAGGGTTAGGGTTAGGGTTAGGGTTAGGGTTAGGGTTAGGGTTAGGGTTAGGGTTAGGGTTAGGGTTAGGGTTAGGGTTAGGGTTAGGGTTAGGGTTAGGGTTAGGGTTAGGGTTAGGGTTAGGGTTAGGGTTAGGGTTAGGGTTAGGGTTAGGGTTAGGGTTAGGGTTAGGGTTAGGGTTAGGGTTAGGGTTAGGGTTAGGGTTAGGGTTAGGGTTAGGGTTAGGGTTAGGGTTAGGGTTAGGGTTAGGGTTAGGGTTAGGGTTAGGGTTAGGGTTAGGGTTAGGGTTAGGGTTAGGGTTAGGGTTAGGGTTAGGGTTAGGGTTAGGGTTAGGGTTAGGGTTAGGGTTAGGGTTAGGGTTAGGGTTAGGGTTAGGGTTAGGGTTAGGGTTAGGGTTAGGGTTAGGGTTAGGGTTAGGGTTAGGGTTAGGGTTAGGGTTAGGGTTAGGGTTAGGGTTAGGGTTAGGGTTAGGGTTAGGGTTAGGGTTAGGGTTAGGGTTAGGGTTAGGGTTAGGGTTAGGGTTAGGGTTAGGGTTAGGGTTAGGGTTAGGGTTAGGGTTAGGGTTAGGGTTAGGGTTAGGGTTAGGGTTAGGGTTAGGGTTAGGGTTAGGGTTAGGGTTAGGGTTAGGGTTAGGGTTAGGGTTAGGGTTAGGGTTAGGGTTAGGGTTAGGGTTAGGGTTAGGGTTAGGGTTAGGGTTAGGGTTAGGGTTAGGGTTAGGGTTAGGGTTAGGGTTAGGGTTAGGGTTAGGGTTAGGGTTAGGGTTAGGGTTAGGGTTAGGGTTAGGGTTAGGGTTAGGGTTAGGGTTAGGGTTAGGGTTAGGGTTAGGGTTAGGGTTAGGGTTAGGGTTAGGGTTAGGGTTAGGGTTAGGGTTAGGGTTAGGGTTAGGGTTAGGGTTAGGGTTAGGGTTAGGGTTAGGGTTAGGGTTAGGGTTAGGGTTAGGGTTAGGGTTAGGGTTAGGGTTAGGGTTAGGGTTAGGGTTAGGGTTAGGGTTAGGGTTAGGGTTAGGGTTAGGGTTAGGGTTAGGGTTAGGGTTAGGGTTAGGGTTAGGGTTAGGGTTAGGGTTAGGGTTAGGGTTAGGGTTAGGGTTAGGGTTAGGGTTAGGGTTAGGGTTAGGGTTAGGGTTAGGGTTAGGGTTAGGGTTAGGGTTAGGGTTAGGGTTAGGGTTAGGGTTAGGGTTAGGGTTAGGGTTAGGGTTAGGGTTAGGGTTAGGGTTAGGGTTAGGGTTAGGGTTAGGGTTAGGGTTAGGGTTAGGGTTAGGGTTAGGGTTAGGGTTAGGGTTAGGGTTAGGGTTAGGGTTAGGGTTAGGGTTAGGGTTAGGGTTAGGGTTAGGGTTAGGGTTAGGGTTAGGGTTAGGGTTAGGGTTAGGGTTAGGGTTAGGGTTAGGGTTAGGGTTAGGGTTAGGGTTAGGGTTAGGGTTAGGGTTAGGGTTAGGGTTAGGGTTAGGGTTAGGGTTAGGGTTAGGGTTAGGGTTAGGGTTAGGGTTAGGGTTAGGGTTAGGGTTAGGGTTAGGGTTAGGGTTAGGGTTAGGGTTAGGGTTAGGGTTAGGGTTAGGGTTAGGGTTAGGGTTAGGGTTAGGGTTAGGGTTAGGGTTAGGGTTAGGGTTAGGGTTAGGGTTAGGGTTAGGGTTAGGGTTAGGGTTAGGGTTAGGGTTAGGGTTAGGGTTAGGGTTAGGGTTAGGGTTAGGGTTAGGGTTAGGGTTAGGGTTAGGGTTAGGGTTAGGGTTAGGGTTAGGGTTAGGGTTAGGGTTAGGGTTAGGGTTAGGGTTAGGGTTAGGGTTAGGGTTAGGGTTAGGGTTAGGGTTAGGGTTAGGGTTAGGGTTAGGGTTAGGGTTAGGGTTAGGGTTAGGGTTAGGGTTAGGGTTAGGGTTAGGGTTAGGGTTAGGGTTAGGGTTAGGGTTAGGGTTAGGGTTAGGGTTAGGGTTAGGGTTAGGGTTAGGGTTAGGGTTAGGGTTAGGGTTAGGGTTAGGGTTAGGGTTAGGGTTAGGGTTAGGGTTAGGGTTAGGGTTAGGGTTAGGGTTAGGGTTAGGGTTAGGGTTAGGGTTAGGGTTAGGGTTAGGGTTAGGGTTAGGGTTAGGGTTAGGGTTAGGGTTAGGGTTAGGGTTAGGGTTAGGGTTAGGGTTAGGGTTAGGGTTAGGGTTAGGGTTAGGGTTAGGGTTAGGGTTAGGGTTAGGGTTAGGGTTAGGGTTAGGGTTAGGGTTAGGGTTAGGGTTAGGGTTAGGGTTAGGGTTAGGGTTAGGGTTAGGGTTAGGGTTAGGGTTAGGGTTAGGGTTAGGGTTAGGGTTAGGGTTAGGGTTAGGGTTAGGGTTAGGGTTAGGGTTAGGGTTAGGGTTAGGGTTAGGGTTAGGGTTAGGGTTAGGGTTAGGGTTAGGGTTAGGGTTAGGGTTAGGGTTAGGGTTAGGGTTAGGGTTAGGGTTAGGGTTAGGGTTAGGGTTAGGGTTAGGGTTAGGGTTAGGGTTAGGGTTAGGGTTAGGGTTAGGGTTAGGGTTAGGGTTAGGGTTAGGGTTAGGGTTAGGGTTAGGGTTAGGGTTAGGGTTAGGGTTAGGGTTAGGGTTAGGGTTAGGGTTAGGGTTAGGGTTAGGGTTAGGGTTAGGGTTAGGGTTAGGGTTAGGGTTAGGGTTAGGGTTAGGGTTAGGGTTAGGGTTAGGGTTAGGGTTAGGGTTAGGGTTAGGGTTAGGGTTAGGGTTAGGGTTAGGGTTAGGGTTAGGGTTAGGGTTAGGGTTAGGGTTAGGGTTAGGGTTAGGGTTAGGGTTAGGGTTAGGGTTAGGGTTAGGGTTAGGGTTAGGGTTAGGGTTAGGGTTAGGGTTAGGGTTAGGGTTAGGGTTAGGGTTAGGGTTAGGGTTAGGGTTAGGGTTAGGGTTAGGGTTAGGGTTAGGGTTAGGGTTAGGGTTAGGGTTAGGGTTAGGGTTAGGGTTAGGGTTAGGGTTAGGGTTAGGGTTAGGGTTAGGGTTAGGGTTAGGGTTAGGGTTAGGGTTAGGGTTAGGGTTAGGGTTAGGGTTAGGGTTAGGGTTAGGGTTAGGGTTAGGGTTAGGGTTAGGGTTAGGGTTAGGGTTAGGGTTAGGGTTAGGGTTAGGGTTAGGGTTAGGGTTAGGGTTAGGGTTAGGGTTAGGGTTAGGGTTAGGGTTAGGGTTAGGGTTAGGGTTAGGGTTAGGGTTAGGGTTAGGGTTAGGGTTAGGGTTAGGGTTAGGGTTAGGGTTAGGGTTAGGGTTAGGGTTAGGGTTAGGGTTAGGGTTAGGGTTAGGGTTAGGGTTAGGGTTAGGGTTAGGGTTAGGGTTAGGGTTAGGGTTAGGGTTAGGGTTAGGGTTAGGGTTAGGGTTAGGGTTAGGGTTAGGGTTAGGGTTAGGGTTAGGGTTAGGGTTAGGGTTAGGGTTAGGGTTAGGGTTAGGGTTAGGGTTAGGGTTAGGGTTAGGGTTAGGGTTAGGGTTAGGGTTAGGGTTAGGGTTAGGGTTAGGGTTAGGGTTAGGGTTAGGGTTAGGGTTAGGGTTAGGGTTAGGGTTAGGGTTAGGGTTAGGGTTAGGGTTAGGGTTAGGGTTAGGGTTAGGGTTAGGGTTAGGGTTAGGGTTAGGGTTAGGGTTAGGGTTAGGGTTAGGGTTAGGGTTAGGGTTAGGGTTAGGGTTAGGGTTAGGGTTAGGGTTAGGGTTAGGGTTAGGGTTAGGGTTAGGGTTAGGGTTAGGGTTAGGGTTAGGGTTAGGGTTAGGGTTAGGGTTAGGGTTAGGGTTAGGGTTAGGGTTAGGGTTAGGGTTAGGGTTAGGGTTAGGGTTAGGGTTAGGGTTAGGGTTAGGGTTAGGGTTAGGGTTAGGGTTAGGGTTAGGGTTAGGGTTAGGGTTAGGGTTAGGGTTAGGGTTAGGGTTAGGGTTAGGGTTAGGGTTAGGGTTAGGGTTAGGGTTAGGGTTAGGGTTAGGGTTAGGGTTAGGGTTAGGGTTAGGGTTAGGGTTAGGGTTAGGGTTAGGGTTAGGGTTAGGGTTAGGGTTAGGGTTAGGGTTAGGGTTAGGGTTAGGGTTAGGGTTAGGGTTAGGGTTAGGGTTAGGGTTAGGGTTAGGGTTAGGGTTAGGGTTAGGGTTAGGGTTAGGGTTAGGGTTAGGGTTAGGGTTAGGGTTAGGGTTAGGGTTAGGGTTAGGGTTAGGGTTAGGGTTAGGGTTAGGGTTAGGGTTAGGGTTAGGGTTAGGGTTAGGGTTAGGGTTAGGGTTAGGGTTAGGGTTAGGGTTAGGGTTAGGGTTAGGGTTAGGGTTAGGGTTAG